>NW_027596604.1:182500-209790 GCF_964194155.1 Cetorhinus maximus
TCACTCTATCCCAGTCTCTCACACTCTATCCCAGTCTCTCACTCTCTATCCCAGCCTCTCACTCTCTATCCCAGTCTCTCACTCACTATCCCAGTCTCTCACTCTCTATCCCAGTTTCTCACTATCCCAGTCTCTCACTCGCTATCCCAGTCTCTCTCTCTCTATCCCAGTCTCTCACTCTCTATCACAGTCTCTCACTCTCTATCCCAGTCTCTCACTCTCTATCGCAGTCTCTCACTCTCTATCGCAGTCTCTCACTCTCTATCGCAGTCTCACACTCTCTGTCGCAGTCTCTCACTCTCTATCCCAGTCTCTCTCTCTCTCGATATCCCAGTCTCTTTCTCTCTATATACCAGTCACTCTCTCTCTCTCTCTGTCTATATCCCAGTCACGCTCTCTCAATATCACAGTCTCTCTCTCACAATATCTATATCACAGTCTCTCTCTCTCTCTATATTCCAGTCACTCCCTCTCTCGATATCCCAGTCTCTCTCTCTCTCTATATACCAGTCTCTCTCTCTCTCTCTATATCCCAGTCGCTCTCTCACAATATATATATCCCAGTCTCTCTCTCTATATATCCCAGTCTCTCTCTCTCTCTATATCGCAGTCTCTCTCTCTCCATATATATATATATATATATCCCAGTCTCTCGCTCTCTCTCTATCCCAGTCTCTTTCTCTCGATCCCAGTCTCTCTCTCTCTATCCCAGTCTCTCTCTCTCTATACCAGTTTCTCTCTCTCTATCCCATTCTCTCTTTCTATACCAGACTCTCTCCCTATATCCCAGTCTCTCTCCCTATATCCCAGTCTCGCTCTCACTCTGTATGCCAGTCGCTCTCTCTCTCTATATCCCAGTGTATCTCTCTGTATATCCCAGTCTCCCACTCTCTGTATATCCCAGTTTCCCACTCTCTGTATATCCCAGTCTCTCTCTCTCTCGATATCCCAGTCTCTCTCTCTCTCGATATCCCAGTCTCTCTCTCTCTCGATATCCCAGTCTCACTCCCTCTCTATATCCGTGTCACGTTCACTCTCTCTCTCTCTCTCTATCCCAGTCTCTCCCTCTATATACCAGTCTCTCTCTCTCTCTATATACCAGTGTCTCTCTCTCTCAATACCCCAGTCTCTCTCTCTCTATATACCAGTCTCTTTCACTCTCGAGATACCAGTCTCTCTCTCTCTCTCTCTCAATATACATCCCAGTCTATCTCTCTCTCTATATACCAGTCTCTCCCTCTCTCTCTATTCAAGTCTCTCTCTCTCTCGATATCCCAGTCTCACTCTCTCTCTATATCCGTGTCTCGTTCACTCTCTCTCTCTCTCTCTATCCCAGTCTCTCCCTCTATATACCAGTCTCTCTCTCTCTATATACCAGTGTCTCTCTCTCTCGATATCCCAGTCTCTCTCTCTCTATATACCAGTCTCTTTCACTCTCGAGATACCAGTCTCTCTCTCTCTCTCTCTCTCTCAATATACATCCCAGTCTATCTCTCGCTCTATATACCAGTCTCTCCCTCTCTCTCTATTCAAGTCTCTCTCTCTCTCGATATCCCAGTCTCTCTCTCTCTCGATATCCTAGTCTCTCCCTCTATATCCCAATCTCTCTCTCTTTCAGTGTATATCTCACTCTATCTCTCTCTCTTTTATAACCCAGTCTCTCTCTCTCCCTTTCATATCCCAGTCTCTCTCTCTCTATATCCCAGTCTCTCTGTCTCTCTATCCCAGTCTCTCTGTCTCTCTATCCCAGTCTCCCTCCCTCTATCCCAGTCTCTCTCTCTCTATCCCAGTCTCTCTCTCTCTATCCCAGTCTCTCTCTCTCTATCCCAGTCTCTCTCTCTCTATCCCAGTCTCTCTCTCTCTATCCCAGTCTCTCACTCTCTATCCCAGTCTCACTCTCTCTATCCCAGTCTCTCTCTCTCTATCCCAATCTCACTCTCTCTATCCCAGTCTCTTTCGCTATATCCCAGTCTCTCACTCTCTATCCCTGTCTCCCTCTCTCTATCCCTGTCTCTCTCTCTATCCCAGTCTCTCTCTCTCTATCAGAGTCTGTCTCTCTCTATCCCAGTCTCTCTCTCTCTATCCCAATCTCACTCTCTCTATCCCAGTCTCTTTCGCTATATCCCAGTCTCTCTCTCTCTATCCCAGTCTCTCTCTCTATATCCCAGTCTCTCTCGCTATATCCCAGTCTCTCTATCTCTATCCCAGTCTCTCTCTCTCTATTCCAGTCTCTCTCTCTCTCTATTCCAGTCTCTCTCTCTCTATCCCAGTCTCTCTCTCTTTATCCCAGTCTCTCTCTCTCTATCCCAGTCTCTCTCTCTCTCGATATCCCAGTCTCTCTCTCTCTCGATATCCCAGTCTCTCCCTCTATATCCCAGTCTCTCTCTCTTTCAGTGTATATCCCACTCTATCTCTCTCTCTTTTATAACCCAGTCTCTCTCTCTATATTCCAGTCTCTCTCTCTCTCTATATCCCAGTCTCTCTCTCTCTCTATATCCCATTCTCTCTCTCTCTCTCTATAAATATATATATCCCAGTCTCCCTCCCTCTATCCCAGTCTCTCTCTCTCCATCCCAGTCTCTCTCTCTCTCTATCCCTGTCTTTCTCTCTCTATCCCAGTCTCTCTCTCTCTATCCCAGTCTCGCTCTCTCTATCCCAGTCTCGCTCTCTCTCTCCCTGTCTCTCTCTCCATCCCTGTCTCTCTCTCTATCCCAGTCTCTCTCTATCTATCCGAGTCTGTCTCTCTCTATCCCAGTCTCTCTCTCTCTATCCCAGTCTCTCTCGCTATATCCCAGTCTCTCTCGCTATATCCCAGTCTCTCTCGCTATATCCCAGTCTCTCTCTCTATATCCCAGTCTCTCTCTCAATTTCCCAGTCTCTCTCTCCCTCTATATCCCAGTCTCTCTCTCTCTATATATATATATATCCCAGTCACTCTCTCTCTCTATATCCCAGTCTCTCTCTCTCTCGATATCCCAGTCTCTCTCTCTCTCTATAACCCAGTCTCCTTCACTCTCTCTATATCCCAGTCTCTCTCTCGCTCTCTGTCTATACCAGTCTCTCGCTCTGTAACACTGTCTCTCTCTCTCAATGTATATCCCAGTCTCTCTCTCTCTCTATAACCAAGTCTTCTTCACTCTCTCTATATCCCAGTCTCTCTCTCGCTCTCTGTCTATACCAGTCTCTCGCTCTGTAACACAGTCTCTCTCTCTCTCTCAATGTATGTCCCAGTCTATCTCTCTCTCTATATAGCAGTCTCTCTCTCTCTCGATATCCCAGTCTCTCTCTCCCTCTATATCCCAGTCTCTTTCTCTATATATATATATATCCCAGTCACTCTCTCTCTCTATATCCCAGTCCCTCTCTCTCTCTCGATATCCCAGTCTCTCTCTCTCGCGATATCCCAGTCTCTCTCTCTCTATATAACCCAGTCTCATTCACTCTCTCTATATCCCAGTCTCTCTCTCTCTCTCTGTCTATCCCAGTCTCTCCCTCTATGTCACAGTCTCTCTCTCTCTCTCAATGTATATCCCAGTCTATCTCTCTCTCTTTTATATTCCAGTCTCTCTCTCTCCCTTTTATATCCCAGTCCATCTCTCTCTATATCCCAGTCTCTCTCTCTCTCTATATCCCAGTATCTCACTCTCTCTATATCCCAGTCTCTCTCTCTCTCTCTATGCCAGTATCTCTGTCTCTCTATATCCCAGTCTGTCTCTCTATATCCCAGTGTCTCTCTCTCGATATCCCAGTCACTCTCTCTCGATATCCCAGTCTCTCTCTCTCTCTCTATAACCCAGTCTCATTCACTCTCTCTATATCCCAGTCTCTCTCTCTCTCTCTCTCTCTATCCCAGTCTCTCTCTCTCTCGATATCCCAGTCTCTCTCTGTCTCTATAACCCAGTCTCCTTCACACTCTCTATATCCCAGTCTCTCTCTCTCTATATCCCAGTCTCTCTCTCTTTATCCCAATCTCTCTCTCCCTATATCCCAGTCTCTCTCTATATATCCCAGTCTCTCTCTCTATATCCCACTCTCTCTCTCTCTATATCCCAGTCTCTCTCTCTCTATAACCCAGTCTGTCTCCCTCTATCCCAGTCTCTCTATCTTTCCCAGCCTCTCTCTCTCTCTATCCCAGTCTCTCTCTCTCTCTATCCCAGTCTCTCTCCCTATATCACAGTCTCTCTCCCTATATACCAGTCTCTCCCTATATCCCAGTATCTCACCCTCTCTATATCCCATTCTCTCTCTCTATAACAAAGTCTCTCTCTCTGTATATCTAAGTCTCTCACTCTCTCTATATCCCAGTCTCCCTCTCTATATGCCAGTCTATCTCTCGATATCCAAGTCTCACTCTCTCTCGATATACCAGTCTCTCTCTCTCTATATATATATATACCAGTCTCTCTCTCTCTCACTATACCAGTCTCTCTCTCTCTCGATATCCCAGAAACTCTCTCTATCTCTCCCATTCTATATCCCAGTCACTCTCTCTCAATATCCCAGTCTCTCTCTCACGATATCTATATCTCAGTCTCTCTCTCTCTCTCTATATACCAGTCACTCCCTCACTCGATATCACAGTCTCTCTCTCTCTCGATATCCCAGTCTCTCTCTCTCTCTATAACCCAGTCTCCTTCACTCTCTCTATATCCCAGTCTCTCTCTCTCTCTATCGCAGTCTCTCTCTCTCTATCTCTGTCTCTCTCTCTATATCCCAGTCTCTCTCACTCTATCCCAGTCTCTCACACTCTATCCCAGTCTCTCACTCTCTATCCCAGCCTCTCACTCTCTATCCCAGTCTCTCACTCACTATCCCAGTCTCTCACTCTCTATCCCAGTTTCTCACTATCCCAGTCTCTCACTCGCTATCCCAGTCTCTCTCTCTCTATCCCAGTCTCTCACTCTCTATCACAGTCTCTCACTCTCTATCCCAGTCTCTCACTCTCTATCGCAGTCTCTCACTCTCTATCGCAGTCTCTCACTCTCTGTCGCAGTCTCTCACTCTCTATCCCAGTCTCTCTTTCTCTCGATATCCCAGTCTCTCTCTCTCTATATACCAGTCACTCTCTCTCTCTCTCTGTCTATATCCCAGTCACGCTCTCTCAATATCACAGTCTCTCTCTCACAATATCTATATCACAGTCTCTCTCTCTCTCTATATTCCAGTCACTCCCTCTCTCGATATCCCAGTCTCTCTCTCTCTCTATATACCAGTCTCTCTCTCTCTCTCTATATCCCAGTCACTCTCTCTCAATACCCCAGTCGCTCTCTCACAATATATATATCCCAGTCTCTCTCTCTATATATCCCAGTCTCTCTCTCTCTCTATATCGCAGTCTCTCTCTCTCCATATATATATATATATATATATCCCAGTCTCTCGCTCTCTCTCTATCCCAGTCTCTTTCTCTCGATCCCAGTCTCTCTCTCTCTATTCCAGTCTCTCTCTCTCTATACCAGTTTCTCTCTCTCTATCCCATTCTCTCTTTCTATACCAGACTCTCTCTCTATATCCTAATCTCTCTCCCTATATCCCAGTCTCTCTCCCTATATCCCAGTCTTTCTCTCACTCTGTATGCCAGTCGCTCTCTCTCTCTATATCCCAGTGTATCTCTCTGTATATCCCAGTCTCCCACTCTCTGTATATCCCAGTCTCCCACTCTCTGTATATCCCAGTCTCTCTCTCTCTCGATATCCCAGTCTCTCTCTCTCTCGATATCCCAGTCTCTCTCTCTCTCGATATCCCAGTCTCACTCTCTCTCTATATCCGTGTCACGTTCACTCTCTCTCTCTCTCTCTATCCCAGTCTCTCCCTCTATATACCAGTCTCTCTCTCTCTCTATATACCAGTGTCTCTCTCTCTCGATATCCCAGTCTCTCTCTCTCTATATACCAGTCTCTTTCACTCTCGAGATACCAGTCTCTCTCTCTCTCTCTCAATATACATCCCAGTCTATCTCTCTCTCTATATACCAGTCTCTCCCTCTCTCTCTATTCAAGTCTCTCTCTCTCTCGATATCCCAGTCTCACTCTCTCTCTATATCCGTGTCTCGTTCACTCTCTCTCTCTCTCTCTATCCCAGTCTCTCCCTCTATATACCAGTCTCTCTCTCTCTATATACCAGTGTCTCTCTCTCTCGATATCCCAGTCTCTCTCTCTCTATATACCAGTCTCTTTCACTCTCGAGATACCAGTCTCTCTCTCTCTCTCTCTCTCAATATACATCCCAGTCTATCTCTCGCTCTATATACCAGTCTCTCCTCTCTCTCTATTCAAGTCTCTCTCTCTCTCGATATCCCAGTCTCTCTCTCTCTCGATATCCTAGTCTCTCCTCTATATCCCAATCTCTCTCTCTTTCAGTGTATATCCCACTCTATCTCTCTCTCTTTTATAACCCAGTCTCTCTCTCTCCCTTTTATATCCCAGTCTCTCTCTCTCTATATCCCAGTCTCTCTCTCTCTCTATATCCCATTCTCTCTCTCTCTCTCTATATATATATATATATATATAAATATATATCTCAGTTTCTCTGTTTCTCTATCCCAGTCTCTCTGTCTCTCTATCCCAGTCTCTCTGTCTCTCTATCCCAGTCTCCCTCCCTCTATCCCAGTCTCTCTCTCTCTATCCCAGTCTCTCTCTCTATCCCAAGTCTCTCTCTATCCCAGTCTCTCTCTCTATCCCAGTCTCTCTCTCTCTATCCCAGTCTCTCTCTCTCTATCCCAGTCTCTCTCTCTCTATCCCAGTCTCTCTCTCTCTATCCCAGTCTCACTCTCTATCCCAGTCTCACTCTCTCTATCCCAGTCTCTCTCTCTCTATCCCAGTCTCTCTCTCTCTATCCCAGTCTCTCTCTCTCTATCCCAGTCTCTCTCTCTCTATCCCAGTCTCTCACTCTCTATCCCTGTCTCCCTCTCTCTATCCCTGTCTCTCTCTCTATCCCAGTCTCTCTCTCTCTATCAGAGTCTGTCTCTCTCTATCCCAGTCTCTCTCTCTCTATCCCAATCTCACTCTCTCTATCCCAGTCTCTTTCGCTATATCCCAGTCTCTCTCTCTCTATCCCAGTCTCTCTCTCTATATCCCAGTCTCTCTCGCTATATCCCAGTCTCTCTCGCTATATCCCAGTCTCTCTCGCTATATCCCAGTCTCTCTATCTCTATCCCAGTCTCTCTTTCTCTATTCCAGTCTCTCTCTCTCTATCCCAGTCTCTCTCTCTCTATCCCAGTCTCTCTCTCTCTTCCCAGTCTCTCTCTCTCTCTTCCCAGTCTCTCTCTCTCTATCCCAGTCTCTCTCTTTATATCCCAGTCTCTCTCTCTGTATCCCTTTCTCTCTCTATATATACAAGACTCTCGCCCTATATCACAGTCTCTCTCCCTATATCCCAGTCTCTCCCCATATCCCAGTCTCTCTCTCTCTCTATCCCAGTCTCTCTCTCTGTACATCCCAGTCTCTCACACTCTCTGTATCCCAGTCTCTCTCTCTCTCTCTCTGTATCCCAGTCTCTCTCTCTCTCTATATTCCAGTTTCTCTCTCTATATCCGAGTCACTCTCTCTCTCTCGATATCCCAGTCTCTCTCTCTCTCTCTATATCCCAATCTCTCTCTCTCTTTATAACCCAGTCTCATTAACTCTCTCTGTATCCCAGTCTCTCTCTATCTCTATCCCAGCCCTCTCTCTCTCTATCCCAATCTTTCACTTTCTATCCAAGTCTCTCTCCATCTATCCCAGTCTCTATCTCTCTTTCCCAGTCTCTCTCTCTCTATCCCAGTCTCTCTCTCTCTATCCCAGTCTCTCTCTCTCTATCCCAGTCTCTCACTCTCTATCCCAGTCTCTCACTCTCTATCCCAGTCTCTCACTCTCTATCCCAGTCTCTCACTCTCTATCCCAGTCTCTCACTCTCTACCCCAGTCTCTCACTCTCTACCCCAGTCTCTCACTCTCTAACCCAGTCTCTCACTCTCTATCCCAGTCTCTCTCTCTATATGCCAGTCTATCTCTCGATATCCAAGTCTCACTCTCTCTCGATATACCAGTCTCTCTCTCTCTATATATATATACCAGTCTCTCTCTCTCTCACTATACCAGTCTCTCTCTCTCTCGATATCCCAGAAACTCTCTCTATCTCTCCCATTCTATATCCCAGTCACTCTCTCTCAATATCCCAGTCTCTCTCTCACGATATCTATATCTCAGTCTCTCTCTCTCTCTATATACCAGTCACTCCCTCACTCGATATCACAGTCTCTCTCTCTCTCGATATCCCAGTCTCTCTCTCTCTCTATAACCCAGTCTCCTTCACTATCTCTATATACCAGTCTCTCTCTCTCTCTCTCTCTATCCCAATCTCTCTCTCTCTCGATATCCCAGTCTCTCTCTCTCTCTATAACCCAGTCTCCTTCACTCTCTCTATATCCCAGTCTCTCTCTCTCTCTATCGCAGTCTCTCTCTCTCTATCTCTGTCTCTCTCTCTATATCCCAGTCTCTCTCACTCTATCCCAGTCTCTCACACTCTATCCCAGTCTCTCACTCTCTATCCCAGCCTCTCACTCTCTATCCCAGTCTCTCACTCACTATCCCAGTCTCTCACTCTCTATCCCAGTTTCTCACTATCCCAGTCTCTCACTCGCTATCCCAGTCTCTCTCTCTCTATCCCAGTCTCTCACTCTCTATCACAGTCTCTCACTCTCTATCCCAGTCTCTCACTCTCTATCGCAGTCTCTCACTCTCTATCGCAGTCTCTCACTCTCTATCGCAGTCTCACACTCTCTGTCGCAGTCTCTCACTCTCTATCCCAGTCTCTCTCTCTCTCGATATCCCAGTCTCTCTCTCTCTATATCCCAATCTCTCTCTCTTTCAGTGTATATCCCACTCTATCTCTCTCTCTTTTATAACCCAGTCTCTCTCTCTCCCTTTTATATCCCAGTCTCTCTCTCTCTATATCCCAGTCTCTCTCTCTCTCTATATCCCATTCACTCTCTCTCTCTCTATATATATATATATATATATAAATATATATCTCAGTTTCTCTGTTTCTCTATCCCAGTCTCTCTGTCTCTCTATCCCAGTCTCTCTGTCTCTCTATCCCAGTCTCCCTCCCTCTATCCCAGTCTCTCTCTCTCTATCCCAGTCTCTCTCTCTATCCCAAGTCTCTCTCTATCCCAGTCTCTCTCTCTATCCCAGTCTCTCTCTCTATCCCAGTCTCTCTCTCTATCCCAGTCTCTCTCTCTCTATCCCAGTCTCTCTCTCTCTATCCCAGTCTCTCTCTCTCTATCCCAGTCTCACTCTCTATCCCAGTCTCACTCTCTCTATCCCAGTCTCTCTCTCTCTATCCCAGTCTCTCTCTCTCTATCCCAGTCTCTCTCTCTCTATCCCAGTCTCTCTCTCTCTATCCCAGTCTCTCTCTCTCTATCCCAGTCTCTCACTCTCTATCCCTGTCTCCCTCTCTCTATCCCTGTCTCTCTCTCTATCCCAGTCTCTCTCTCTCTATCAGAGTCTGTCTCTCTCTATCCCAGTCTCTCTCTCTCTATCCCAATCTCACTCTCTCTATCCCAGTCTCTTTCGCTATATCCCAGTCTCTCTCTCTCTATCCCAGTCTCTCTCTCTCTATCCCAGTCTCTCTCTCTATATCCCAGTCTCTCTCGCTATATCCCAGTCTCTCTATCTCTATCCCAGTCTCTCTTTCTCTATTCCAGTCTCTCTCTCTCTATCCCAGTCTCTCACTCTCTATCCCAGTCTCTCACTCTCTACCCCAGTCTCTCACTCTCTACCCCAGTCTCTCACTCTCTAACCCAGTCTCTCTCTCTCTATCCCAGTCTCACTCTCTATCCCAGTCTCACTCTCTCTATCCCAGTCTCTCTCTCTCTATCCCAGTCTCTCTCTCTCTATCCCAGTCTCTCTCTCTCTATCCCAGTCTCTCTCTCTCTATCCCAGTCTCTCTCTCTCTATCCCAGTCTCTCACTCTCTATCCCTGTCTCCCTCTCTCTATCCCTGTCTCTCTCTCTATCCCAGTCTCTCTCTCTCTATCAGAGTCTGTCTCTCTCTATCCCAGTCTCTCTCTCTCTATCCCAATCTCACTCTCTCTATCCCAGTCTCTTTCGCTATATCCCAGTCTCTATCTGTCTATCCCAGTCTCTCTCTCTATATCCCAGTCTCTCTCGCTATATCCCAGTCTCTCTATCTCTATCCCAGTCTCTCTCTCTCTATTCCAGTCTCTCTCTCTCTATCCCAGTCTCTCTCTCTCTTCCCAGTCTCTCTCTCTCTTCCCAGTCTCTCTCTCTCTCTATCCCAGTCTCTCTCTTTATATCCCAGTCTCTCTCTCTATATCCCTTTCTCTCTCTATATATACAAGACTCTCGCCCTATATCACAGTCTCTCTCCCTATATCCCAGTCTCTCCCCATATCCCAGTCTCTCTCTCTCTCTCTATCCCAGTCTCTCTCTCTGTACATCCCAGTCTCTCACACTCTCTGTATCCCAGTCTCTCTCTCTCTCTCTCTCTGTATCCCAGTCTCTCTCTCTCTCTATATTCCAGTTTCTCTCTCTATATCCGAGTCACTCTCTCTCTCTCTCGATATCCCAGTCTCTCTCTCTCTCTATATCCCAATCTCTCTCTCTCTTTATAACCCAGTCTCATTAACTCTCTCTGTATCCCAGTCTCTCTCTATCTCTATCCCAGCCTCTCTCTCTCTATCCCAGTCTTTCACTTTCTATCCAAGTCTCTCTCCATCTATCCCAGTCTCTATCTCTCTTTCCCAGTCTCTCTCTCTCTATCCCAGTCTCTCTCTCTCTATCCCAGTCTCTCACTCTCTATCCCAGTCTCTCACTCTCTATCCCAGTCTCTCACTCTCTATCCCAGTCTCTCACTCTCTATCCCAGTCTCTCACTCTCTACCCCAGTCTCTCACTCTCTACCCCAGTCTCTCACTCTCTACCCCAGTCTCTCACTCTCTACCCCAGTCTCTCACTCTCTATCCCAGTCTCTCTCTCTCTATCCCAGTCTCTCACTCTCTATCACAGTCTCTCACTCTCTATCCCAGTCTCTCACTCTCTATCGCAGTCTCTCACTCTCTATCGCAGTCTCTCACTCTCTATCGCAGTCTCACACTCTCTGTCGCAGTCTCTCACTCTCTGTCCCAGTCTCTCTCTCTCTCGATATCCCAGTCTCTCTCTCTCTATATCCCAATCTCTCTCTCTTTCAGTGTATATCCCACTCTATCTCTCTCTCTCTTTTATAACCCAGTCTCTCTCTCTCCCTTTTATATCCCAGTCTCTCTCTCTCTATATCCCAGTCTCTCTCTCTCTCTATATCCCATTCTCTCTCTCTCTCTCTCTATATATATATATATATATATAAATATATATCTCAGTTTCTCTGTTTCTCTATCCCAGTCTCTCTGTCTCTCTATCCCAGTCTCTCTGTCTCTCTATCCCAGTCTCCTTCCCTCTATCCCAGTCTCTCTCTCTCTATCCCAGTCTCTCTCTCTATCCCAAGTCTCTCTCTATCCCAGTCTCTCTCTCTATCCCAGTCTCTCTCTCTCTATCCCAGTCTCTCTCTCTCTATCCCAGTCTCTCTCTCTCTATCCCAGTCTCACTCTCTATCCCAGTCTCACTCTCTCTATCCCAGTCTCTCTCTCTCTATCCCAGTCTCTCTCTCTCTCTATCCCAGTCTCTCTCTCTCTATCCCAGTCTCTCTCTCTCTATCCCAGTCTCTCACTCTCTATCCCTGTCTCCCTCTCTCTATCCCTGTCTCTCTCTCTATCCCAGTCTCTCTCTCTCTATCAGAGTCTGTCTCTCTCTATCCCAGTCTCTCTCTCTCTATCCCAATCTCACTCTCTCTATCCCAGTCTCTTTCGCTATATCCCAGTCTCTCTCTCTCTATCCCAGTCTCTCTCTCGATATCCCAGTCTCTCTCGCTATATCCCAGTCTCTCTATCTCTATCCCAGTCTCTCTTTCTCTATTCCAGTCTCTCTCTCTCTATCCCAGTCTCTCACTCTCTATCCCAGTCTCTCACTCTCTACCCCAGTCTCTCACTCTCTACCCCAGTCTCTCACTCTCTAACCCAGTCTCTCACTCTCTATCCCAGTCTCTCTCTCTATATGCCAGTCTCTCTCTCGATATCCAAGTCTCACTCTCTCTCGATATACCAGTCTCTCTCTCTCTATATATATATACCAGTCTCGCTCTCTCTCACTATACCAGTCTCTCTCTCTCTCGATATCCCAGAAACTCTCTCTATCTCTCCCATTCTATATCCCAGTCACTCTCTCTCAATATCCCAGTCTCTCTCTCACGATATCTATATCTCAGTCTCTCTCTCTCTCTATATACCAGTCACTCCCTCACTCGATATCACAGTCTCTCTCTCTCTCGATATCCCAGTCTCTCTCTCTCTCTATAACCCAGTCTCCTTCACTATCTCTATATACCAGTCTCTCTCTCTCTCTCTCTATCCCAATCTCTCTCTCTCTCGATATCCCAGTCTCTCTCTCTCTCTATAACCCAGTCTCCTTCACTCTCTCTATATCCCAGTCTCTCTCTCTCTCTATCGCAGTCTCTCTCTCTCTATCTCTGTCTCTCTCTCTATATCCCAGTCTCTCTCACTCTATCCCAGTCTCTCACACTCTATCCCAGTCTCTCACTCTCTATCCCAGCCTCTCACTCTCTATCCCAGTCTCTCACTCACTATCCCAGTCTCTCACTCTCTATCCCAGTTTCTCACTATCCCAGTCTCTCACTCGCTATCCCAGTCTCTCTCTCTCTATCCCAGTCTCTCACTCTCTATCACAGTCTCTCACTCTCTATCCCAGTCTCTCACTCTCTATCGCAGTCTCTCACTCTCTATCGCAGTCTCTCACTCTCTATCGCAGTCTCACACTCTCTGTCGCAGTCTCTCACTCTCTATCCCAGTCTCTCTCTCTCTCGATATCCCAGTCTCTTTCTCTCTATATACCAGTCACTCTCTCTCTCTCTCTGTCTATATCCCAGTCACGCTCTCTCAATATCACAGTCTCTCTCTCACAATATCTATATCACAGTCTCTCTCTCTCTCTATATTCCAGTCACTCCCTCTCTCGATATCCCAGTCTCTCTCTCTCTCTATATACCAGTCTCTCTCTCTCTCTCTATATCCCAGTCGCTCTCTCACAATATATATATCCCAGTCTCTCTCTCTATATATCCCAGTCTCTCTCTCTCTCTATATCGCAGTCTCTCTCTCTCCATATATATATATATATATATCCCAGTCTCTCGCTCTCTCTCTATCCCAGTCTCTTTCTCTCGATCCCAGTCTCTCTCTCTCTATCCCAGTCTCTCTCTCTCTATACCAGTTTCTCTCTCTCTATCCCATTCTCTCTTTCTATACCAGACTCTCTCCCTATATCCCAGTCTCTCTCCCTATATCCCAGTCTCTCTCTCACTCTGTATGCCAGTCGCTCTCTCTCTCTATATCCCAGTGTATCTCTCTGTATATCCCAGTCTCCCACTCTCTGTATATCCCAGTTTCCCACTCTCTGTATATCCCAGTCTCTCTCTCTCTCGATATCCCAGTCTCTCTCTCTCTCGATATCCCAGTCTCTCTCTCTCTCGATATCCCAGTCTCACTCCCTCTCTATATCCGTGTCACGTTCACTCTCTCTCTCTCTCTCTATCCCAGTCTCTCCCTCTATATACCAGTCTCTCTCTCTCTCTATATACCAGTGTCTCTCTCTCTCAATACCCCAGTCTCTCTCTCTCTATATACCAGTCTCTTTCACTCTCGAGATACCAGTCTCTCTCTCTCTCTCTCTCAATATACATCCCAGTCTATCTCTCTCTCTATATACCAGTCTCTCCCTCTCTCTCTATTCAAGTCTCTCTCTCTCTCGATATCCCAGTCTCACTCTCTCTCTATATCCGTGTCTCGTTCACTCTCTCTCTCTCTCTCTATCCCAGTCTCTCCCTCTATATACCAGTCTCTCTCTCTCTATATACCAGTGTCTCTCTCTCTCGATATCCCAGTCTCTCTCTCTCTATATACCAGTCTCTTTCACTCTCGAGATACCAGTCTCTCTCTCTCTCTCTCTCTCTCAATATACATCCCAGTCTATCTCTCGCTCTATATACCAGTCTCTCCCTCTCTCTCTATTCAAGTCTCTCTCTCTCTCGATATCCCAGTCTCTCTCTCTCTCGATATCCTAGTCTCTCCCTCTATATCCCAATCTCTCTCTCTTTCAGTGTATATCTCACTCTATCTCTCTCTCTTTTATAACCCAGTCTCTCTCTCTCCCTTTCATATCCCAGTCTCTCTCTCTCTATATCCCAGTCTCTCTGTCTCTCTATCCCAGTCTCTCTGTCTCTCTATCCCAGTCTCCCTCCCTCTATCCCAGTCTCTCTCTCTCTATCCCAGTCTCTCTCTCTCTATCCCAGTCTCTCTCTCTCTATCCCAGTCTCTCTCTCTCTATCCCAGTCTCTCTCTCTCTATCCCAGTCTCTCACTCTCTATCCCAGTCTCACTCTCTCTATCCCAGTCTCTCTCTCTCTATCCCAATCTCACTCTCTCTATCCCAGTCTCTTTCGCTATATCCCAGTCTCTCACTCTCTATCCCTGTCTCCCTCTCTCTATCCCTGTCTCTCTCTCTATCCCAGTCTCTCTCTCTCTATCAGAGTCTGTCTCTCTCTATCCCAGTCTCTCTCTCTCTATCCCAATCTCACTCTCTCTATCCCAGTCTCTTTCGCTATATCCCAGTCTCTCTCTCTCTATCCCAGTCTCTCTCTCTATATCCCAGTCTCTCTCGCTATATCCCAGTCTCTCTATCTCTATCCCAGTCTCTCTCTCTCTATTCCAGTCTCTCTCTCTCTCTATTCCAGTCTCTCTCTCTCTATCCCAGTCTCTCTCTCTTTATCCCAGTCTCTCTCTCTCTATCCCAGTCTCTCTCTCTCTCGATATCCCAGTCTCTCTCTCTCTCGATATCCCAGTCTCTCCCTCTATATCCCAGTCTCTCTCTCTTTCAGTGTATATCCCACTCTATCTCTCTCTCTTTTATAACCCAGTCTCTCTCTCTATATTCCAGTCTCTCTCTCTCTCTATATCCCAGTCTCTCTCTCTCTCTATATCCCATTCTCTCTCTCTCTCTCTATAAATATATATATCCCAGTCTCCCTCCCTCTATCCCAGTCTCTCTCTCTCCATCCCAGTCTCTCTCTCTCTCTATCCCTGTCTTTCTCTCTCTATCCCAGTCTCTCTCTCTCTATCCCAGTCTCGCTCTCTCTATCCCAGTCTCGCTCTCTCTCTCCCTGTCTCTCTCTCCATCCCTGTCTCTCTCTCTATCCCAGTCTCTCTCTATCTATCCGAGTCTGTCTCTCTCTATCCCAGTCTCTCTCTCTCTATCCCAGTCTCTCTCGCTATATCCCAGTCTCTCTCGCTATATCCCAGTCTCTCTCGCTATATCCCAGTCTCTCTCGCTATATCCCAGTCTCTCTCTCTATATCCCAGTCTCTCTCTCTCTATATATATATATATCCCAGTCACTCTCTCTCTCTATATCCCAGTCTCTCTCTCTCTCGATATCCCAGTCTCTCTCTCTCTCTATAACCCAGTCTCCTTCACTCTCTCTATATCCCAGTCTCTCTCTCGCTCTCTGTCTATACCAGTCTCTCGCTCTGTAACACTGTCTCTCTCTCTCAATGTATATCCCAGTCTCTCTCTCTCTCTATAACCAAGTCTTCTTCACTCTCTCTATATCCCAGTCTCTCTCTCGCTCTCTGTCTATACCAGTCTCTCGCTCTGTAACACAGTCTCTCTCTCTCTCTCAATGTATGTCCCAGTCTATCTCTCTCTCTATATAGCAGTCTCTCTCTCTCTCGATATCCCAGTCTCTCTCTCCCTCTATATCCCAGTCTCTTTCTCTATATATATATATATCCCAGTCACTCTCTCTCTCTATATCCTAGTCCCTCTCTCTCTCTCGATATCCCAGTCTCTCTCTCTCGCGATATCCCAGTCTCTCTCTCTCTATATAACCCAGTCTCATTCACTCTCTCTATATCCCAGTCTCTCTCTCTCTCTCTGTCTATCCCAGTCTCTCCCTCTATGTCACAGTCTCTCTCTCTCTCTCAATGTATATCCCAGTCTATCTCTCTCTCTTTTATATTCCAGTCTCTCTCTCTCCCTTTTATATCCCAGTCCATCTCTCTCTATATCCCAGTCTCTCTCTCTCTCTATATCCCAGTATCTCACTCTCTCTATATCCCAGTCTCTCTCTCTCTCTCTATGCCAGTATCTCTGTCTCTCTATATCCCAGTCTGTCTCTCTATATCCCAGTGTCTCTCTCTCGATATCCCAGTCACTCTCTCTCGATATCCCAGTCTCTCTCTCTCTCTCTATAACCCAGTCTCATTCACTCTCTCTATATCCCAGTCTCTCTCTCTCTCTCTCTCTCTATCCCAGTCTCTCTCTCTCTCGATATCCCAGTCTCTCTCTGTCTCTATAACCCAGTCTCCTTCACACTCTCTATATCCCAGTCTCTCTCTCTCTATATCCCAGTCTCTCTCTCTTTATCCCAATCTCTCTCTCCCTATATCCCAGTCTCTCTCTATATATCCCAGTCTCTCTCTCTATATCCCACTCTCTCTCTCTCTATATCCCAGTCTCTCTCTCTCTATAACCCAGTCTGTCTCCCTCTATCCCAGTCTCTCTATCTTTCCCAGCCTCTCTCTCTCTCTATCCCAGTCTCTCTCTCTCTCTATCCCAGTCTCTCTCCCTATATCACAGTCTCTCTCCCTATATACCAGTCTCTCCCTATATCCCAGTATCTCACCCTCTCTATATCCCATTCTCTCTCTCTATAACAAAGTCTCTCTCTCTGTATATCTAAGTCTCTCACTCTCTCTATATCCCAGTCTCCCTCTCTGTCTAAATCCCAGTCTCTCTCCCTCTCTATATCCCAGTCTCTCTCCCTCTCTATATCCCAGTCTGTCTCTCTATATCCCAGTCTCTCTCTCTATATCCCAGTCTCTCTCTCTCTCTCTATCCCAGTCTCTCTCTCTCTCTCTCTATCCCAGTCTCTATCTCTCTATCCCAGTCTCTCACTCTCTATCTCAGTTTCTCATTTTCTATCCCAGTCACTTTCTCTCTATCCCAGTCTCTCTCTCTCTATCCCAGTTTCTCTCTCTCTATCCCAGTCTCTCCCTCTCTATCCCAGTCTCTCTCTCTCTATCCCAGTCTCTCACTCTCTATCCCAGTCTCTCACTCTCTATCCCAGTCTCTCACTCTCTATCCCAGTCTCTGTCTCTCTTGATATCCCAGTCTCTCTCTCTCTCTATATACCAGCCTCTCTCTCTCTCGATATCCGAGTCTCTCTCTCTCTATATATATATCAGTCTCTCTCTCTCTCTATATCCCAGTCTCTCTCTCTCTATATATATATAGCCCAGTCACTCTCTCTATCCCACTCTCTCTCTCTCTATCCCAGTCTCTCTCAATATCCCAGTCTCTCTCTCTCTCTCGATATCCCAGTCTCTCTCTCTCTATATCCCAGTCACTCTCTCTCGATATCCCAGTCTCTCTCTCTCTCTATGTACCAGTCTCTATCTCTCTCAATTTCCCAGTCTCTCTCTCCCTCTATATCCCAGTCTCTCTCTCTCTCTATATCCCAGTCACTCTCTCTCGATATCCCAGTCTCTCTCTCTCTCTATGTACCAGTCTCTATCTCTCTCAATTTCCCAGTCTCTCTCTCCCTCTATATCCCAGTCTCTCTCTCTATATATATATATATCCCAGTCACTCTCTCTCTCTATATCCCAGTCTCTCTCTCTCTCGATATCCCAGTCTCTCTCTCTCTCTATATCCCAGACTCTCTCTCTGTATATCCCAGTCTTTCTCTCTCTATATCCCAGACTCTCTCTCTCTCTCTATATCCCAGTCTCTCTCTCTCTCTCGTTCCGAGTCACTCTTTCTCTATCCCAGTCTTTCTCCCTCTATCGCAGTCTCTCTCCCTCTATCCCAGTCTCTCCCTCTCTATCCCAGTCTCTCTCTCTCTATCCCAGTCTCTCACTCTCTATCCCAGTCTCTCACTCTCTATCCCAGTCTCTCACTCTCTATCCCAGTCTCTCTCTCTCTCTATATACCAGCCTCTCTCTCTCTCGATATCCGAGTCTCTCTCTCTCTATATATATATCAGTCTCTCTCTCTCTCTATATCCCAGTCTCTCTCTCTCTATATATATATAGCCCAGTCACTCTCTCTATCCCACTCTCTCTCTCTCTATCCCAGTCTCTCTCGATATCCCAGTCTCTCTCTCTCTCTCGATATCCCAGTCTCTCTCTCTCTATATCCCAGTCACTCTCTCTCGATATCCCAGTCTCTCTCTCTCTCTATGTACCAGTCTCTATCTCTCTCAATTTCCCAGTCTCTCTCTCCCTCTATATCCCAGTCTCTCTCTCTCTCTATATCCCAGTCACTCTCTCTCGATATCCCAGTCTCTCTCTCTCTCTATAACCCAGTCTCCTTCACTCTCTCTATATCCCAGTCTCTCTCTCGCTCTCTGTCTATACCAGTCTCTCGCTCTGTAACACTGTCTCTCTCTCTCAATGTATATCCCAGTCTCTCTCTTTCTCTATAACCAAGTCTTCTTCACTCTCTCTATATCCCAGTCTCTCTCTCGCTCTCTGTCTATACCAGTCTCTCGCTCTGTAACACAGTCTCTCTCTCTCTCTCAATGTATGTCCCAGTCTATCTCTCTCTCTATATAGCAGTCTCTCTCTCTCTCGATATCCCAGTCTCTCTCTCCCTCTATATCCCAGTCTCTTTCTCTATATATATATATATCCCAGTCACTCTCTCTCTCTATATCCCAGTCCCTCTCTCTCTCTCGATATCCCAGTCTCTCTCTCTCGCGATATCCCAGTCTCTCTCTCTCTATATAACCCAGTCTCATTCACTCTCTCTATATCCCAGTCTCTCTCTCTCTCTCTGTCTATCCCAGTCTCTCCCTCTATGTCACAGTCTCTCTCTCTCTCTCAATGTATATCCCAGTCTATCTCTCTCTCTTTTATATTCCAGTCTCTCTCTCTCCCTTTTATATCCCAGTCCATCTCTCTCTATATCCCAGTCTCTCTCTCTCTCTATATCCCAGTATCTCACTCTCTCTATATCCCAGTCTCTCTCTCTCTCTCTATGCCAGTATCTCTGTCTCTCTATATCCCAGTCTGTCTCTCTATATCCCAGTGTCTCTCTCTCGATATCCCAGTCACTCTCTCTCGATATCCCAGTCTCTCTCTCTCTCTCTATAACCCAGTCTCATTCACTCTCTCTATATCCCAGTCTCTCTCTCTCTCTCTCTCTCTATCCCAGTCTCTCTCTCTCTCGATATCCCAGTCTCTCTCTGTCTCTATAACCCAGTCTCCTTCACACTCTCTATATCCCAGTCTCTCTCTCTCTATATCCCAGTCTCTCTCTCTTTATCCCAATCTCTCTCTCCCTATATCCCAGTCTCTCTCTATATATCCCAGTCTCTCTCTCTATATCCCACTCTCTCTCTCTCTATATCCCAGTCTCTCTCTCTCTATAACCCAGTCTGTCTCCCTCTATCCCAGTCTCTCTATCTTTCCCAGCCTCTCTCTCTCTCTATCCCAGTCTCTCTCTCTCTCTATCCCAGTCTCTCTCCCTATATCACAGTCTCTCTCCCTATATACCAGTCTCTCCCTATATCCCAGTATCTCACCCTCTCTATATCCCATTCTCTCTCTCTATAACAAAGTCTCTCTCTCTGTATATCTAAGTCTCTCACTCTCTCTATATCCCAGTCTCCCTCTCTGTCTAAATCCCAGTCTCTCTCCCTCTCTATATCCCAGTCTCTCTCCCTCTCTATATCCCAGTCTGTCTCTCTATATCCCAGTCTCTCTCTCTATATCCCAGTCTCTCTCTCTCTCTCTATCCCAGTCTCTCTCTCTCTCTCTCTATCCCAGTCTCTATCTCTCTATCCCAGTCTCTCACTCTCTATCTCAGTTTCTCATTTTCTATCCCAGTCACTTTCTCTCTATCCCAGTCTCTCTCTCTCTATCCCAGTTTCTCTCTCTCTATCCCAGTCTCTCCCTCTCTATCCCAGTCTCTCTCTCTCTATCCCAGTCTCTCACTCTCTATCCCAGTCTCTCACTCTCTATCCCAGTCTCTCACTCTCTATCCCAGTCTCTGTCTCTCTTGATATCCCAGTCTCTCTCTCTCTCTATATACCAGCCTCTCTCTCTCTCAATATCCGAGTCTCTCTCTCTCTATATATATATCAGTCTCTCTCTCTCTCTATATCCCAGTCTCTCTCTCTCTATATATATATAGCCCAGTCACTCTCTCTATCCCACTCTCTCTCTCTCTATCCCAGTCTCTCTCGATATCCCAGTCTCTCTCTCTCTCTCGATATCCCAGTCTCTCTCTCTCTATATCCCAGTCACTCTCTCTCGATATCCCAGTCTCTCTCTCTCTCTATGTACCAGTCTCTATCTCTCTCAATTTCCCAGTCTCTCTCTCCCTCTATATCCCAGTCTCTCTCTCTCTCTATATCCCAGTCACTCTCTCTCGATATCCCAGTCTCTCTCTCTCTCTATGTACCAGTCTCTATCTCTCTCAATTTCCCAGTCTCTCTCTCCCTCTATATCCCAGTCTCTCTCTCTATATATATATATATCCCAGTCACTCTCTCTCTCTATATCCCAGTCTCTCTCTCTCTCGATATCCCAGTCTCTCTCTCTCTCGATATCCCAGTCTCTCTCTCTCTCGATATCCCAGACTCTCTCTCTGTATATCCCAGTCTTTCTCTCTCTATATCCCAGACTCTCTCTCTCTCTCTATATCCCAGTCTCTCTCTCTCTCTCGTTCCGAGTCACTCTTTCTCTATCCCAGTCTTTCTCCCTCTATCGCAGTCTCTCTCCCTCTATCCCAGTCTCTCTCCCTCTATCCCAGTCTCTCTCCCTCTATCCCAGTCCAAGTCTCTCTCTCTCTATCCCAATCTCTCGCTCTCTATCCCAGTCTCTCTCTCTATATCCCAGTCTTTCTCTGTATATATATATATATATATATGCCAGGCTCTCTCTCTCTATTCCCAGTCTCTCTCTCTCTCTATATATATCCCAGTCTCTCTCTCTATATCCCAGTCTCTCTCCCTCTCTATATATCCCAGTCTCTCTCTTTATATCCCAGTCTCTCTCTCTGTCTATATATCTGTCTCCGTCTCTCTCTCTATATCACAGTCTCTCTCTCTCTCTCTATATCCCAGTCTCTCTCTCTCTCTATATCCCAGTAGCTCTCTCTCTATATCCCAGTCGCTCTCTCTCTATATATCCCAGTCGCTCTCTCTCTCTATATCCCAGTCGCTCTCTCTCTATATATATATATATATATATATATCCCAGTCACGCTCTCTCTCTCTCTATATCCCAGTCTCTCTCTCTCTATATCCCAGTCGCTCTGTCTCTCTATATCCCAGTCTCTCTCTCTCTCTCTATATATATATATATATATATATACACCAGTCTCTCTTTCTCTCTCTATCCCAGTCTCTATCTCTCTTTCCCAGTCTCTCGCTCTCTATACCCCAGTCCCTCTCTTTCTATATCCCAGTCTCTCTCTCTCTGTATATATATCCCAGTCTCTCTCTCTCTCTATATCCCAGTCTCTCTCCCTCTCTATATATCCCAGTCTCTCTCTGTATATCCCAGTCTCTCTCTCTGTCTATATATCTGTCTCCGTCTCTCTCTCTATATCACAGTCTCTCTCTCTCTCTATATCCCAGTCTCTCTCTCTGTATATCCCAGTCTTTCTCTCTCTATATCCCAGACTCTCTCTCTCTCTATATATATCCCAGTCTCTCTCTCTCTCTCTCTATATCCCAGTCTCTCTCTCTCTCGATCCCAGTCACTCTTTCTCTATACCAGTCTCTCTCACTCTATCGCAGTCTCTCTGCCTCTATCCCAGTCTCTCTCCCTCTATCCCAGTCTCTCTCCCTCTATCCCAGTCTCTCTCTCTCTATCCCAGACTCTCTCTCTCTATCCCAGACTCTCTCTCTCTATCCCAGTCTCTCTCTCTCTATCCCAGTCTCTCGCTCTCTATCCCAGTCTCTGTCTCTCTCTATCCAAGTCTCTCGCTCTCTATCCCAATCTCTCGCTCTCTATCCCAGTCTCTCTTTCTCTATCCCAGTCTTTCTCTGTATATATAGATATATATCCCAGGCTCTCTCTCTCTATATCCCAGTCTCTCTCTCTCTATATACCAGTCTCTCTCTCTCTATATATATCCCAGTCTCTCTCACTCTCTATATCCCAGTCGCTCTCTCTCTCTATATCCCAGTCTCTCTCTCTCTCTATATCCCAGTCTCTCTCTCTGTCTATATATCAGTCTCTGTCTCTCTCTCTGTATCACAGTTTCTCTCTCTCTCTATATCCCAGTCTCTCTCTCTGTCTATATCCCAGTCACTCTCTCTCTCTCTCTATCCCAGTCTCACTCTCTCTATCCCAGTCTCTCTCTCTCTCTATCCCAGTCTGTCTCTCTCTCTATCCCAGTCTCTATCTCTCTATCCCAGTCTCAATCTCTCTATCCCAGTGCCTCTCTCTCTATCCCAGTCTCTCTCTCTCTATCCAAGTCTCTCTCTCTATATTCCAGTCTCTTTCTCTATATCCCAGTCTTTCCCTCTATATCCCAGTCTCTCTCTCGATATACCAATCTCTCTCCATATATCCCAGTCTCTCTCCCTATATCCCAGTCTCTCTCCCTATATCCCAGTCTCTCTCTCTCTCTCTATATCCCAGTCTCTCTCTCTGTATATCCCAGTCTCTCTCTCTGTATATCCCAGTCTCTCACTCTCTCTATATCCCAGTCTCTCTCTCTCTCTATATACCAGTCTCTCTCTCTATATCCCAGTCTCTGTCTCTCACTATATCCCAGTCTCTCTCTCTCTATATCCCAGTCTCTCTCTCTCTATATATCTATATATCCCAGTCACTCTCTCTATCCCACTCTCTCTCTCTCTATCCCAGTCTCTCTCTCGAAATCCCAGTCGCTCTCTCTCTCGATATCCCAGTCTCTCTCTCTCTATATACCCGTCTCTCTCTCTCTCTATATCCCAGTCTCTCTCTCTCTATCCCAGTCTCTCTCTCTATCCCAGTCTCTCTCTCTCTATCCCAATCTCTCGCTCTCTATCCCAGTCTCTCTCTCTCTATCCCAGTCTTTCTCTGTATAGATATATATCCCAGTCTCTCTCTCTCTATATCCCAGCCACTCTCTCTCTATAGATATCCCAGTCTCTCTCTCTCTCTCTCGATATCCCAGTCTCTCTCTCTCTCTCTATATCCCAGTCTCTATCCCTCTCTATATATCCCAATCCCAGTCTCTCTCTCTATATCCCAGTCTCTCTCTCTGTCTATATATCTGTCTCCGTCTCTCTCTCTATATCACAGTCTCTCTCTCTCTCTCTATATCCCAGTCTCTCTCTCTCTCTCTCTATATCCCAGTAGCTCTCTCTCTCTATATCCCAGTCTCTCTCTCTCTCTATATCCCAGTCGCACTCTCTCTCTATATCCCAGTCGCTCTCTCTCTCTATATATATATATATATATACATATATCCCAGTCACGCTCTCTCTCTCTCGATATCCCAGTCTCTCTCCCTATATCCCAAGTCGCTCTGTCTCTCTATATCCCAGTCTCTCTCTCTCTATATATATATATATATATATATATCCCAGTCACGCTCTCTCTCTCTCGATATCCCAGTGTCTCTCTCTATATCACAGTCTCTCTCTCTCTATATCCCAGTCTCTCTTTCTCTCTATATAACAGCCTCTCTCTCTTTCTCTCTATATATATATATATATATATATATATATCCCAGTCACTCTCTCTCTCTCTCTATATCCCAGTGTCTCTCTGTCTCGATATCCCAGTCTCTCTCTCTCTCTATATACCAGTCTCTCTCTCGATATCCCAGTCTCTCTCTCTCTATATCCCAGTCCCTATCTCTCTCTATATCCCAGTCGCTCTCTCTCTATAGATATATATATATCCCAGTCTCTCACTCTATCTCTATATCCCAGTCTCTCTCTCTCTATTCCAGTCTCTCTCTCTCTATCCCAGTCTCTCTCTCTCTATCCCAGTCTCTCTCTCTCTATCCCAGTCTCTCTCTCTCTATCCCAGTTTCTCTCTCTCTATCCCAGTCTCTCTCTCTCTATGCCAATCTCTCTCTCTCTCTATCCCAGTCTCACTCTCTCTATCCCAGTCTCTCTCTCTCTCTCTATCCCAGTATCTCTCTCTCTATCCCAGTCTCTCTCTCTCTATTCCAGTTTCTCTCTCTCTATCCCAGTCTCTCTCTCTCTATGCCAATCTCTCTATCTATCTATCCCAGTCTCTATCTCTCTATCCCAGCCTCAATCTCTCTATCCCAGTGCCTCTCTCTCTATCCCAGTCTCTCTCTCTCTCTATATCCCAGTCTCTCTCTCTCTCTATATCCCAGTCTCTCTCTCTCTATATCCCAGTCTCTCACACTCTCTATATCCCAGTCTCTCACACTCTCTATATCCCAGCCTCTCTCTCTCTCTATATATCCCAGTCTCTCTCTCTCTCGATATCCCAGTCTCTCTCTCTCTCTCTATTCCAGTCTCTCTCTCTCTCTCTCTAGCCAAGTCTCTCTCTCTATATTCCAGTCTCTTTCTCTATATCCCAGTCTTTCCCTCTATATCCCAGTCTCTCTCTCGATATACCAGTCTCTCTCCATATATCCCAGTCTCTCTCCCTCTATCCCAGTCTCTCTCCCTATATCCCAGTCTCTCTCCCTATATCCCAGTCTCTCTCTCTCTCTATATCCCAGTCTCTCTCTCTGTATATCCCAGTCTATCTCTCTCTCTATATCCCAGTCTCTCTCTCTCCCTATATCCCAGTCGCTCTGTCTCTCTATATCCCAGTCTCTCTCTCTCTATATCCCAGTCTCTCACACTCTCTATATCCCAGTCTCTCACACTCTCTATATCCCAGCCTCTCTCTCTATATATATATATCCCAGTCACTCTCTCTCTCTATATACCAGTCTCTCTCTCGATATCCCAGTCTCTCTCTCTCTATATCCCTGTCCCTATCTCTCTCTATATCCCAGTCTCTCTCTTTCTATCCCAGTCTCTCTCTCTATTCCAGTCTCTCTCTCTCTATCCCAGTCTCTCTCTCTCTATCCAGTCTCTCTCTCTCTATCCCAGTTTCTCTCTCTCTATCCCAGTCTCTCTCTCTCTATGCCAATCTGTCTCTCTCTCTATCCTAGTCTCACTCTCTCTATCCCAGTCTCTCTCTCTCTCTCTATCCCAGTCTCTATCTCTCTATCCCAGTCTCTATCTCTCTATCCCAATCTCAATCTCTTCTATCCCAGTGCCTCTCTCTCTATCCAGTCTCTCTCTCTCTATCCAAGTCTCTCTCTCTATATTCCAGTCTGTTTCTCTATATCCCAGTCTTTCCCTCGATATCCAGTCTCTCTCTCGATATACCAGTCTCTCTCCAATATCCCAGTCTCTCACCCTCTATCCCAGTCTCTCTCCCTATATCCCAGTCTCTCTCCCTATATCCCCAGTCTCTCTCTCTCTCTATATCCCAGTCTCTCTCTCTGTATATCCCAGTCTCTCACTCTCTCTATATCCCAGTCTCTCTCTCTCTCTCTCTATATCCCAGTCTCTCTCTCTCTCGATCCCAGTCACTCTTTCTCTATACCAGTCTCTCTCACTCTATCGCAGTCTCTCTGCTCTATCCAGTCTCTCTCCCTCTATCCCAGTCTCTCTCCCTCTATCCCAGTCTCTCTCTCTCTATCCCAGACTCTCTCTCTCTATCCCAGACTCTCTCTCTCTATCCCAGTCTCTCTCTCTCTATCCCAGTCTCTCGCTCTCTATCCCAGTCTCTGTCTCTCTCTATCCAAGTCTCTCGCTCTCTATCCCAATCTCTCGCTCTCTATCCCAGTCTCTCTTTCTCTATCCCAGTCTTTCTCTGTATATATAGATATATATCCCAGGCTCTCTCTCTCTATATCCCAGTCTCTCTCTCTCTATATACCAGTCTCTCTCTCTCTATATATCCCAGTCTCTCTCACTCTCTATATCCCAGTCGCTCTCTCTCTCTATATCCCAGTCTCTCTCTCTCTCTATATCCCAGTCTCTCTCTCTGTCTATATATCAGTCTCTGTCTCTCTCTCTGTATCACAGTTTCTCTCTCTCTCTATATCCCAGTCTCTCTCTCTGTCTATATCCCAGTCACTCTCTCTCTCTCTCTATCCCAGTCTCACTCTCTCTATCCCAGTCTCTCTCTCTCTCTATCCCAGTCTGTCTCTCTCTCTATCCCAGTCTCTATCTCTCTATCCCAGTCTCAATCTCTCTATCCCAGTGCCTCTCTCTCTATCCCAGTCTCTCTCTCTCTATCCAAGTCTCTCTCTCTATATTCCAGTCTCTTTCTCTATATCCCAGTCTTTCCTCTATATCCCAGTCTCTCTCTCGATATACCAATCTCTCTCCATATATCCCAGTCTCTCTCCCTATATCCCAGTCTCTCTCCTATATCCCAGTCTCTCTCTCTCTCTCTATATCCCAGTCTCTCTCTCTGTATATCCCAGTCTCTCTCTCTGTATATCCCAGTCTCTCACTCTCTCTATATCCCAGTCTCTCTCTCTCTCTATATACCAGTCTCTCTCTCTATATCCCAGTCTCTGTCTCTCACTATATCCCAGTCTCTCTCTCTCTATATCCCAGTCTCTCTCTCTCTATATATCTATATATCCCAGTCACTCTCTCTATCCCACTCTCTCTCTCTCTATCCCAGTCTCTCTCTCGAAATCCCAGTCGCTCTCTCTCTCGATATCCCAGTCTCTCTCTCTCTATATACCCGTCTCTCTCTCTCTCTATATCCCAGTCTCTCTCTCTCTATCCCAGTCTCTCTCTCTATCCCAGTCTCTCTCTCTCTATCCCAATCTCTCGCTCTCTATCCCAGTCTCTCTCTCTCTATCCCAGTCTTTCTCTGTATAGATATATATCCCAGTCTCTCTCTCTCTATATCCCAGCCACTCTCTCTCTATAGATATCCCAGTCTCTCTCTCTCTCTCTCGATATCCCAGTCTCTCTCTCTCTCTCTATATCCCAGTCTCTATCCCTCTCTATATATCCCAATCCCAGTCTCTCTCTCTATATCCCAGTCTCTCTCTCTGTCTATATATCTGTCTCCGTCTCTCTCTCTATATCACAGTCTCTCTCTCTCTCTCTATATCCCAGTCTCTCTCTCTCTCTCTCTATATCCCAGTAGCTCTCTCTCTCTATATCCCAG